>NC_026504.1:4035859-4037212 GCF_000182925.2 Neurospora crassa OR74A
ATAAATCGGCTATTTAGTACGGAATTACTCTATCCCCGTAAGTACCCCCTTATATAGACCGAATATTAAACCAATTATAGTTAAAGTAGCAGCTATAACCGTTTAGAATAATATAAGTAAATTGTAAATATATTTAGAAACGAGGTTATTAATAAGGATTTATAGAAATTAATAGAATATATAAAGGTTAATAAATTTGGGTATAGAATTAAACTTAATTAATAGGTATTTATTTCCATCGAATATAAAAATTAATTTAATACCCTATTATTTTATTAATTTCTCCCTTCAGCCTATTCCTATATATAGTATAACTACCTATTTTATTAAAATACATAATTCCTATAGTATTAAACGGATAAAGCGAATTACTTTTACTATAGTTAAATCCCTAGCTATAAAAGTTATTCTTAGTTACCCTTAACTTTATAAATAGAACCCCAATATTAATTAGTAGCAATAATCGTTTTAATTTTATATTAAGGCTAACAATCTTATATTAAATATAATACCGGCGAAGGAAGTATATAATACTATAACTATCCTAACGGAACTTTAATAAAATTTAATTCTATTATTAGACCTTCAGGAAATAATAAAGGTAAAAGAAGGTTTCTACCCTCTTGTATATACGAATATTCTATTCAAAATCCCCTCTTCTTTAATATTAAAATTCATAGCCCTATTTATTATAATAAAATTAGCCGAATTGCTTCTAATCCCTACCCTCCCAGTAAAGGTTTTTCAAATAATATTCAATAGCGTTTACCCCACCCTAGTACCCCTTATAAAGCTAACGCTACCGCAACCCTTAGAATTATTAAAAGAAATAAAAAGCGAATCCGCCGTCTTTAAACCAATTATTCCACCAGAATATAAAGAATTCTAATTAGTATTCAAAACTTCAGTTATACCCTTACTTTAATACAACTAACTAGAATATTATATTAATTTAATTAAAGGGAAGTCGGTACTTTAGGGACCGATTTATATATTAAATATTAAAGAATTAAAAGTATTACGCAAGTAGCTAGCAGAAATACTCTAGAAAAAATAAATTCGTCCCTTTATTAATTTAATAGGCGCCCCTATTATTTTTATTCTAAAGAAGGGTAGAAAATTAAAGCTCTATATTAATTTTAAAGCGCTAAATAAAATTATAAAGAAGAATTGGATAGTATTACTCTTTATTTAAAAGATTTTCGATTGGTTATTATTAATTAAAATCTTTATAAAATTAAATCTAAAGGATATATACTATAAAATTCGGATTTAAAAGGGAAATAAAGAGAAGATAGTATTTCGTACGAAATATAAGCATTATAAATTTTTAATTATACTAATAGGATTAAT
>NC_026504.1:4037312-4039737 GCF_000182925.2 Neurospora crassa OR74A
AGAATTAGAAATAGGGAAAATAGAACACTATAATATTAATACTAGGTCTATATCCTAAAACGGATACAGGCTAAACTATTCTATACTTACTATAATATAGTAATAACCGGATACTTAGGCTAAAGGAAGACGTTGAAATATATTAATTAATTTTATTATTAGCCTACTATTATAATTAATATTAAATTATATATCTATAAATATCCAACGTACTAGAAGGCTAAACTACGCAATTACTAACTATATAAATTATTAAAGTCGTTACCTATCCTTACTATCCTTTAGTAAAATATTTCGTACGATTTTATTACTAGAGTACTAAAATTATTCAACCTTATATTTAATCGGACTTATAATACAATCTTCGTTATTATTAACCGCTTTATTAAATACGCCCTATATATCCCTATATAGAAGACAATTAACGCCTAATAATTTATATTCCTCTTCTAACGAAACGTTTTCTAATAATTTAACTTCCTAAATTTAATTATATTGGATAGAGGTAGCCTTTTTACGAACTAATTTTAGAAGATTTACTATAAACTCCTAAATATTTATAAACGTTTTAATATAACCTAATACCCCCAAACGGACGGATAAATAGAGAAGTAAAATTAAAATTTAGAATTATACCTTCGAATCTTCTATAATATAAAGTAGGTCAATTAGGCTAAAAAAATCACACTAGTACAATAAACGTACAATAATTATTTTTATACCGCTATTAGAAAATCCTTTTTGGAATTACTTTTAGGGTATTATCCTTAGGGATTAATAAACCTAGAACGAAGGTAGAGGATAGTCCTACTAATAGCAATTACTAATTAAATTAATAAATTATTTTATAAACGGATAAAAGTTGTAACAATTCTAAAAATTGTTAATTAAAAGTATATAAAATAGTATAATAAAACTTAGAAACTAAAGGAGTTCAACGTCGGAAGCTAGGTTTTATTTAATACAAAATATATTAAATAACGCTACCTAAGCGCTAAATTAATAAATAAATTTTTAAGACCTTTCTAAATTATTAAAATCGTTAGGGAAAAGAAAATAATATACTAATTTATATTTTCCGTATATTACTAAATTTACCTAATATTCCCTATTACCCTATTAGAACTATACTATAGGAATCCTATTATAGCAATACTATAAAGGGAAATTATAAATATTAAGGAAGATAATATTTAGTACGAAATTAAAGCAATTATAAAGTATTGTAAATTCGGTTATTAATATTAATTCTAAGTTAAATAGAAGGGGTATCCGGACAATAAGAATTTATAGGTCTTACGAAAGGATATAAATTACCTAGACCTTCTTAAGGAATATAAAATTAAGGAAATATAATAGTAGCGTATTAATAGTAAGTTAATTACTAAATTAATAAAAATTAGTTAAATAGAGGAAGGAGAATAATAATTATTTAAAAATATAAAATAAAAATATAAAATATAAATATAAAATATAAAATGTAAAGTAAAAAGACAAAATATAGACGTAAAATATAAAATATAAAGTAGAAATGTAAAATATAAATATAAAACGTAAAACGTAAAGTAGAAACGCAAAATATAAACGTAAGACGTAAAACGTAAAGTAGAGACGTAAAATACAAATGTAAAATACAAAACGTAAACGTAAGACGTAAATATAAAATATTAGGAGGCTAAGAGTTTGTATATAGAAGTACCTCAGCGGCTGCTACTCCCCTTCGTCAACCAACGCGTAGGATTATTAATAATAACGCCTATATTGGGTCGGGCTCGCAGGAAGGATAATCCAGCACCGCGCCGAGGCGCTAAACTAGTATAAAGCTCTATAGTACTTATTAACGGATAGATAGAGTTTATATAAGTATAAAAGAAGTTTAATAAAATATAATTTATTATAGTCGGTAATTATTAATATATTTCTAAATTAACTCCTAAATTACCGTCCCCTACGTATAGCTACGACTATAATTACCTCAGCCTACCTTTCGCCTACATTCCTAACAAATTAATAATTCTTCCTCTAGGAATTAAACTAATACTATTAAAATATATATACGTAGCGGCCGGTTTATCTCTTATATTATTAAAGTTACTCTTCGTCCTTCTTACGCTACTACCCCTATAATTACTATAATTAAAATAATTTAACCTCCTCTACCTTTATTATAATAATACTAGCCTACTATAGAGTCCGTCGAAGAAAATAATAACGAAGACTACCCCCCTACGCCACCTCGGGCTCCCTATTCGTACCCCTAAATTTCTAAAATTAATAAGTTTATATATAAGTAATAATTATTCGAATTTCGGTTCGCTATAATTAAACTTCTCTTTAATTATCTCCCTTTATATATATCCTAATAGGAATAATTTACTTTCGTAAGCCTTACTAAATAAAATTCTATAAGAAACTACCCCCCTAT
>NC_026504.1:4039837-4041969 GCF_000182925.2 Neurospora crassa OR74A
TATATACTATAGGATTTGGATTTAAGAAGGAAATAAAAAGAAAACGGCGTTTTATACGAAGTATAGGCACTATAAATTCTTAATTATACTAATAAAATTAATAAATACGCTAGTAATATTTTAAATATATATTAATAATATGTTAGTAGGGCTAATAAATACAATATATATTATTTACCTTAATAATATCCTAATTTATAATAAGAATAAAGAAGACTATATTAATTATATTAAAGAAGTCCTTCAATAATTATAAAATTATAACCTCTATATAAACCTAAGTAAGTACGAATTTTATATAAAGCGGGTATTATTCCTAAAATATATTATTTCCCTAGAAGGCGTATTAATAAATTTAAAGAGGGTTATAACAATTGTAAAATAGGAAGCTCCGGTAAGTATTTATAATATTTAGGTCTTCCTAGGGTTTATAGGGTTCTATTAACGCTTTATAATATTATATTCTAAAGTAACTACGCCCTTAATAGAATTATTAAAGGGGAATAAACGGAGGCCGTTCGAATTTATTAAAAAAGCGGAAGAAGCGTTTATAGAATTTAAAAAACTATTTTAAAAAGCCCCTATATTACACTATTTCAACCCGGTATTATAAATTTAAATAGAGACGGACGTATTAGACTTTGTAATTAGGGCGGTTCTTATATAGCTATATAGTAATAAATAGTATTTAGTAACTTTCTTTTCGAGGAAGAAATCGCTAGAGGAAATTAGGTATAAAATTGGGGATAGAAAACTATTAGTAGTTGTAAGAGCGTTAAAAGTATAGAGGTAATATTTATTATATATAAATAAACTATTTTTAATAATTACAGATTATTTAAATTTATAGTATTTTCGAAAGAAGGAGCGGGTTAATATAAAGCAAAATTGGTAAATATTAGAATTAATAATATATAACTTTAGGATTAAATATTATTTAGGAAAATTGAATCCGGCGGATAAACTATTAAAGAAATTGCAATTATAAGGAGAAGAATAGAAGGTAAAGGACAATTACTTATTAATAAAAATTATTAAAGGGGATAAAGAGAAGGGTTAAGCGATAAAGAAAAATCGGGTATTGAAAGCGCTAATAAAACAAATAATTTTAATTAGAAAAGAGGCTTAAAAGATAGTAATAAAAGAAAAGGAATAGTAATAGGATATAAGCGAAATAAAAGAAGGTTGGGTATTAGAGGACGAAAGGGTTGAATTATAGAAAGAAAAGTAGAATTTATAGAAAGAGGGCGAATTAAATAAGGAGGAGAGGAAGTAAAAGGAAGTTGAGAGTAATAATAGAGAAGATAGAGTAGTAAGGAAGAGGGTAAGGTTTATAAGCGAAATTATTATTAAATTGGAAAGGGAGGACGAAGGTATTATTATAGGAAATTTAAGTAGGTATATAGTAGTAGTAAGGGTATAGAAGGACGAAGAGTAATTATTACTATTAAGATAGTAATTATTAAAAGTATAGAAGGAGGATTTATTTATTATTGAAGAAGTATAGAAGAATAGCGAAGGGGGGAGACGGGTAAAGAATTAGAAAATAGGAGAAAATAGAATTCTATAGTATTAATATTAAGTCTACGTTTTAGAATAGATATAGGCCGAATTACTCTATACTTACTATAATATAGTAATAGCCGGATATTTAGGTTAAAGGAAAATATTAAAATATATTAATTAATTCTACTATTAATTTACTATTACAATTAATATTAAATTATACGTCTATAAATATCTAGTATATTAAAAGGTTAAACCTTATAATTATTAATTATATAAATTATTAAAGTTATTACTTATCCTTATTATTCTTTAATAAAATATTTTATATAATTTTATTACTAGAGTACTAAAATTATTTAACCTTATATTTAATTGGACTTACAATATAATTTTTATTATTATTAACTGTTTTATTAAATATATTTTATATATCCCTATATAAAAGACAATCGACGCCCGACAATTTATATTCTTCTTCTAGCAAAACGTTTTCTAATAATTTAATTTCCCAAATTCTATTATATTAGATAGAAATAGCCTTTTTATAAACTAATTTTAGAAAATTTACTACAAGCTCCTAGATATTTATAAACGCCTTAATATAGCTTAATATCCCTAAACAG
>NC_026504.1:4042069-4043964 GCF_000182925.2 Neurospora crassa OR74A
GTCGATTAGGCCGAAAAAATTATGTTAATATAATAGACGTATAATAATTATTTCTATACTACTATCGAAAAATCCCCCTCGGAGCTACTCTTCGGGTATTATTTTTAGGGATTAGCGGATTTAAAACGAAGGTAGAAGATAGTCCTTCTAATAATAATTATTAATTGGATTGACGAGCTACTTCGCAAATAATTAAAAATTATAGTAACCTTAGAGGTTATTAACTAAGGGTATGCGAAATAGTATAATAAAATTCGGAAATTAAAGGAATTTAATATTAAAAATTAAATTTTACTTAATACGAAGTATATTAAATAATGTTACTTAAGTACTAAATTAATAAATAAATTTTTAAGACCCTTCTAAATTATTAAAGTTATTAGAGAGAAGAAAATAGTATATTAATTCGTACTCCCCGCGTATTACTAAATTTATTTAATATTCCTTATTATTTTACTAAAATTATATTATAGGGATTCCGCTATAGCGGCGCCGCAAAGAGAAATTATAAATATTAAGGAGGATAATATTTAGTACGAAGTTGAAGTAATTATAAAATATTGTAAATCTAATTATTAATATTAATTTTAAATTAAATAAAAGGGGTATCCGGACAACGAAAATTCGTAGGTTTTACAAGAGGATATAAATTACCTAAATTTATTTAAAGAATATAAAATTAAGGAAATATAATAACGGTATACTAGCGGTAGGCCGACTATTAAATTAATAAGGGTTAATTAGGTAGTAAAAGGAGAATAGTAATTATTAAAACTATAAAATAAAGACGCAAAACGTAAATATAAAATATAAAATATAAATATAAGACGCAAAATGTAGACGTAAAATGTAAATGCAAAACGTAAAACGCAAATGTGAGACGTAGATGTAAGATGTAAAATATAAATGTAAAACGTAGACGTAAAATACAAATATAAAGTGTAGAATAGAGATATAAAACGCTAATATAAATTATAAAGTAGAGACGTAAGTAGAAATGTAAAGCGCTAATATAAACCGCAAAGCAAAAATGTAAGTAGAGATGCTAAATGCTAATATAAATTATAAAGTAAAAATATAAGTAAAGGTATAAAATATAAATAAAAAAACGTAAATATAAAATATAAAGTAGAGATATAAGAGTAGAGAGGTAGAGTAGAAATATAAAGTAAATAAACGAAAATAGAAATATAAAGTAGAGATATAAAGTAAAAATACTAAATAGGACGAGAAATAGGAGGGGAAGGTAATTTAATTTAATATAGGATATTAATAAAGTATTAAATAGAATATAACCCGCATTTTCTATTATTACTCTAAATAAAAAAATCCTTAGCGGCGTCCGCTATTATTAATATAGGATTAGAACCTATAACCTTAGGAGGAATACTCCCGTATACTACTGTGCCTATCGATAATATTTGTAAATACTACTTTATATTATTTATTTATAATCCTCCTTTGTAAACTCCAATAACTTATTTAATTTTCTATCTATAAACACTAACCTCCTATTAACTATCTAATATTAAGGATTATAATTACAACTAGGGGAGGGGGGAATATAAATAGGAGTATTTAATATAAAAATATTTATAAGAGAGCCGCTATTACTAGTAATAAAACTATTAATAAGGGCTACCGGATCGATATTAATATTAATATCGCTAATACTATAATAACCAAATCTCAAATAGCCCTTATAATCGAAGTTCTTAATTCGGAATATACTAAATAATATTGTAAAAAGATTATTATTAATAAAGTACGCTTATATTATAGCTTAAAACGTTATTATAAATTAATACAACTACTATAAGAGGGGGGTAAGTAAGGGGCTACTAATATTAATAAAGCGTATAATTTTAACTACTATATCCTATATATTATTTTGG
>NC_026504.1:4044064-4045334 GCF_000182925.2 Neurospora crassa OR74A
GGCGAAGGAAGGAAACGAAGGTTCTAAGGACGGAACTTATAGGGAGGGGGATTATATTTAAATATTATAATAGGTTATAGTAAATACGAATATAGGAGAGTAACCTACAAAAGGAGCTTCGGGATTCAATTATATAAATATTATATAATAAATATAAATAATAGAGGGTACCCTACGAGAGTATTAAATAGCGCCGCAAACACGGATAATAGAGAATATTTAATAAAAAGAATTATAGGGTATAATTATATTAGTATTCTAAAGTACTTATTAATGCTCTTAAATTCAATATAGCACTCTTTATTAGGAAAAACGATATTTATTACCTTATACGCTTATAGAATGATAATTTTAGTAATAGTTGGGAATCTAACTAATTTTTTAAATTTAATGCTAGTTTTATATCTGTATTAGAATTTATAAAAATAGATATTATAATACCGATATTCTAGCGGGCGGAACGCTAGCGCTTTAAATTTAATATTAGTTTCGTATTTATATTAGAATTTATAAGAATAAATATTATAATACTAATATTCTAATAAACGGCTTCGTATCCGCATTTAAAGTTTGTAAAAATAGATATTATAATACTAATATTCTAATAGGCGGCTCGCTGTATTTAGAACTTATAAGAATAAATATTATAATACTAATATTCTAGTAGGCGGCTTTATATCTGTATTTAGAGCTTGTAAGAATAGATATTATAATACTAATATTTTAATAGGCGGTTTACTATATTTAGAACTTAGGAGAATAGATATTATAATACTAATATTTTAGCGGGCGGCTTTATATCCGTATTTGGAGTTCGTAAAAATAGATATTATAATACTAATATTCTAATGGGCGGCTTTATATCTGTATATAAGGCTTAGAAGAAGGGATATTATAATATTAATATTCTAGTAGGCGGTTCGTTAGTAGTAAAGTAATTATAATATTTAGAATATAGCGTTAGTAGCTATTACGAATAATAATTCGCTTAAATTAAAGGGCGAGGATATTATACTTTCGCTAGTAATATAGTTTAATAACGCTATAATAGTATAATACTAACGCCCTCCGCTATTTAATTAGAATCTACTCCGAATTGTAAAGGTTCCGAGGACGGAACTTATAAGGGGGGGGGTCGTATTAAGAGGCTAAAAACTCGTATATAAAAGTACCTTAGCAGCTACTACTCCCCTTCGTTAACTAACGTATAGGATTATTAATAATAATACCTATATCGGGTCGGGCTCGCGGGAAGGATAATCTAATACTA
>NC_026504.1:4045434-4051178 GCF_000182925.2 Neurospora crassa OR74A
CAATTTTAAACGGGCGAATATAAAATAATATAGAGTAAAAAGAGCGTTAGGCAATTATATAAGTAGTAAGAAAAGGTAAATAGAAGGATAAAATAAAGGCGATAGTTAAAAGGGGAAGGATAGGATAAATAAATAATAATAGTAGCTATAAAAAAGTAGGAAAGAAAAGTGGAAAATAGGAAAGTATATAATTTAAATTATAATAAGGAGAATGGAGGTAGTAATTAAGAGTCGTATTATTAGAATAAAAAAAGTAATATAAAAAACGAAATAAAGGTAATAAGGAAATAATTAAGAAGGAATAATATAAGTAAAGGAGGTTTATAAAGGAAGTAGTATATAAAGTTATAAAAAGTAAAGGAAGGAAACGAAGGTTTTAAGAATAGAACCTATAAGGAGGGGAATTATATTTAAGTATTGTAATAAATTATAGTAAATATAAATAATTAAATAGAGAATAGTTTATAAGAGGAGCTTCGGATTTAATTACGTAGGTATTATATAGTAGGCGTAGATAATAGAGGGTACCCTACGAAAGTATTAAACTACGTTGTAAATACGGATAATAGAGAATATTTAATAAGAGGAACTACGGAGTATAATTATATTAATATCCTAAAATACTTATTAATACTCTTAAATTCAATATAGTACTCCTTATTAAATAAAATAATACTTACTACCTTATACGCCTGCGGAATAATAGTCTTAGTAATAATCGGGAACCTAACTAACTTCTTAAATCTAATATTAATTTTATATCTACGTTAGAATTTATAAAAATAGATATTACAATACTAATATTCTAGCGGGCAGAATACTAACGCTTTAAATTTAATACCGGTTTCGTATCTGTATTAAAATTTATAAAAATAAACATTACAATACTAATATTCTAGCGGGCGGTACGCTAAATAGTTAAATCTAATGCCGGTTTTGTATCCGCGCGGGAATTTAAGAGAATAGATATTACAATACTAATATTCTAGCGGGCGGCTCGCTACATTTAGAACTTATAAAAATAAATATTACAATGCCAATATTCTAATAGGCGGTTTCGTCGTTATATTTAGAGTTTGTAAGAATAGACGTTACGATACTAATATTCGGGTAAGTAGCTTTATATCTATATTTAGAATTTAAAAAAAGGGATATTATAATACTAATATTCTAGTAGGCGGCTCGCTGGTAATAAAACGGCTACAATATCCGGGATATAGCGTCGGCGGTTATTATAAATAATAATTCGCTAAAATTAAGGGGTAAGGATATTGTACCTTTATTAGTAATATAATTTAATAATATTATAATAGTATAATACTAATACCTTCTACTACTTAATTAGGACCTATTATAAATTGTAAAGGTTCTAAGGACGGAACTTATAAGGGGGGGGGTTATATTAGGAGGCTAACAATTCGTATATAGAAGCACCTTAGCGGCTATTACTCCCCTTTATTAACTAACGCGTAGGATTACTAATAATAACGCCTATATTGGGTCGGGTTCGCGGGAAGGATAATTCGGTACTGTGCTGAAGCGTTAAATTAATATAAAGCTTTATAATATTCGTTAGCGGATAAATAGAGTTTGTATAGGTATAAAAGAGGTTTAACGAAGTGTAGTTTATTATAGTCGGTAATTATCAATATATCTTTAAATTAACCCTTAACTTACTATCCCCTACGTATAGCCACGACCGTAGTCACCTCAGCCTACCTTTCGCCTACGTTCCTAACAATTAAGATATATAATATAAACTTTAAGGCTAGTCTATATACTAATCCTAATACTATATAAATTGAGATCCTTAATACCCTACTAATTAATAAGTAATAATAGCTAAAGGGTTACTAAATTACCTATACCCTCTCCGGTAACGAAGATCCGACTGAATTGCTTGAATAGATTCGGTAAATTTTCGGTATTTATTATACCTAAAACTACGCTTTTAATAATTTTGTTAAAATAAAGTAGAAGGATGGCGAATTATTTTTTAAGTTCTTTATTAATTTCGACGACGAGCTCTTAAAAGCTAGCGGCTACGATTGGAATAGCTATATTAAATTAGAATTCCTTTATTACGCTATTAATAAGAAGTTTAGTAATTACCTTTTTATTATTAAATTCTCTAACGATTATTTTATTTACGTAGAGTAGCTTTAGAATATTGCTTATAAATATAAAAAGATTGTAGAGTTCTAAACGCTCTACTAAAGCTACCTATAAAATAGTAATTAAAATAATTAGCGAATTAGAATATATATTCTTATCGCCGCCGGTACGGGTTGCTCTAGTTATTAGTATTAAACCTATAGCTCTTCCTCCGCTATATCCTTTAGGATTCAATATAATACTAATAGTAATATCCTTATAAGTATATTTAATATTCGTAATATTCGAAGTAAAGAGTCTTCTACTTAACTAAGGGGATAAGTTAAATAAGTATTATAGAATAAAAGGGAGAAATACCGTATTGAAGGATAGTGTATTTATTATAGCGCTACCGGCTACGTTATTACTAAGTACCTATATTTACTAATTATAAATCTTTAAAGTAAGGGAGTGTATATTTAAATTATTTAAGTAGCCTTATTATTTAATAAAGAGTTTTAAGTAACCGAATTCTTAGATTCTGAATTAGACTAGGGAAAAGAGTAGCTTTAGTACGAAATTGGGTATTAGAGTTTACCCCCGAAGTATTAAGTAAAGTAGAAGAGTTTAAACTCTAAATAGAAATAGGACTAATTTTAATACTAATTATTATTAATTCTACTAATTTATTCTACGCCCTTATCGATAAAGGTTACTAATATTATATTACTATTAGTAAAAATATTATTCGGGATTTCTAGATCCCCATTGTCCTAATCCCGGCTTAGTAGATCCGAAGCGCTATAGTAATTATAGAAGGCGCTTCTATTTAAGATATTGCGTATTTCCTTATAGAGTTTTAAGGCTGTATTTTATTAATTTGCGCGTATATAGTATTAGAATTCGAATACCCTATTATTTTTAGGAAGCTATAGTTAACGGCTAATTAAATATATTTAGTCCCTTATAAGAAGAGATTCTAGTATAGTACTACTTAATTTTAAATAAATTATATTAATAAATTTAAGCTTAAGACCCTATTTTTCAAGGAATTTTAGGGAGCTGCGTACGTTCTTGCTACTACCTTTATTAAATATATTCGCCGGATAAATAAAAATAAAGGCCGGGCTATTATAGAAGCTTCTATATTTATTATCCAATTGGAGGATATTAAGAAAGCTTTAGTATTTAAGCGGGTTCGAACCAATAAGGAATTCTAATAAATCATCCTTAAAGACTTCTAGGACTTTATTCCTCTTTTTAAGAAGTAGGAAGCCAACTATTTTAATAATTATAAATCCGGAATTAATTTAAAAATTGAATTAAAGAAGGGGCCCGACGGTAGGGATTTCCCGCTCCCCTTCGGCCTATTATACAATATATTTCGAAAAGAACTCTTAGTACTTAAAAAGACCCTCCGGGATTTAATAAATAAAAGCTTTATCCGTACTAATAGTTCGGCTGTTAAAGTCTCCGTTCTCTTCGTTCGGAAGCCGGGCGGAGGCCTTCGTTTCTATTATAATTATTAAACTTTTAATATAATTATTCGAATAGACCGGTACCCCCTACTATTAATTTAAAAGATATTCCGAATATTTAAGGGAATAAAGTAGTTTTCTAAGGTAGATATAGTATAAGCCTTCTATAAAATTCGAATAGCGGAAGGAGAAGAGTATAAAATAGCGTTTCGAACGCGCTACGGCCTATTCGAGTAATTAGTAGTCCCCTTCGGGTTGTACGGTACTCTAGCTACCTTCTAACAATATATTAACTAAGTATTATACGAATTTCTTAATAACTTTTATTCGGCGTATATAAATATTAGGAACGTAGGCGAAAGGTAGGCTGAGGTAACTACGGTCGTAGTTATACGTAGGGGACGGTAAGTTAGGGGTTAATTTAAAGATATATTAATAGCTACCGACTATAATAAACTACGCTTCATTGAACCTCTTTTATATTTATACAAACTCTATTTATTCGTTAACGAGTATTATAGAGCCTTATATTAATTTAGCGCTTCGGCGCAGTACCGGATTATACTTCCTACGAGCCCGATTTAATATAGGCGTTATTATTAGTAATTCTACGTATTAGTTAACGAAGGGGAATAGTAGCCGTTAAGGTGCTTCTATATACGAGTTTTTAGCTTCTTAATATAACCCCCCCCCTTATAGGTTCTATTTTTAGAACCTTTGTAATTTATAGTAGATTCTAGTTAAGTAGCGGAGGGCGTTAGTATTATATTATTATAATATTGTTAGGTTGTATTACTGGCGAAGGTGCGATGTCTTTGCCCCTTAGTTCCGGCGAACTATTGTTTGTAATGACCGCCGACGCTGTATTTTGGATATTGTAGCCGCTTCGCCGCTAGCGAGCTGCCTGTTAGAATATTAGTATTATAATGTCCCTTCTTTTGAGTTCTAAATACGGATACGAAGCTGCCCGCCCGAATATTAGTATTGTAATGTTTATTCTTACGAACTCTAAATGCGGCGACGAAGCTGCCCGCTAGAATATTAGTATTATAATATTTATTCTTATAAATTCTAAATGTAGTGAGCTGCTTATTAGAATATTAGTATTGTAATATTTATTCTCCTAAATTCTAGTACGGATATGAAACTGGTATTAGATTTAAAGCGTTAGCGTTCCGCCTACTAGAATATTGGTATTGTAATATCCATTCTTATAAATTCTAATATAGATACGAAACCGGTATTAGATTTAAGAAATTAGTCGGGTTCCCGACTATTATTAAAACTATTATCCTATAGGCGTATAAAGTAGTAAGTATCGTTTTACTTAACGAAGAGTGCTATACTAAATTTAAGAGTATTAATAAGTACTTTAGAATATTAATATAATTACGCCCTATAGTTCCTCTTATTAGATATTTTCTATTATTTATGTTTGCGGCGCGGTTTAATATTCTCGTAGGGTACTTTCCGTTATCTATATTTACCGTATAATATTTATATAATCGAATCCAAAGTTCCTTTTATAGGCTATTCTTTATTTAATTATTTACGCTTATTATAATTTACTATAATACCTAAATATAATCCCCTTCCCTATAGGTTCCGTCTTTAGGATTTTCGTTTCCTTCTTTCATTTTCTATAACTCTATATATTATTTCCTTTATAAACCTCCTTTATTTATATTATTCCTTTTTAATCGCCTCCTTATTACCCTTACTTCGTTTCTTATATTGTTCTTTTCGTTCTAATAGTACGACTCCTAATTACTACCCCCGCTCTCCCTACTATAATCCGAATTACGTACCTTCTTATTTTCTATTTTTTTCTCCTACTTTTTTACAATTATTACTATTATTTATTCGTTCTATCCTTCCCCTTTTAATTATCGCCTTCGTTTTATCCTTCTATTTACCCCCTCTTACTATTTATATAATTATTTAACATTCTTCTTACCCTACGTTATTTTATATTCGCCCGCCTAAAATTATATTTATTTACTTTAATTTATATTTATATAAGGATTTCCTCCTTTATTTATATAATACCCCTTCCGCTTACCCTCTTCGCTTCTCCTTTTTTTTTTCTTTCTATTCTTACTTTTATTATTATATCCGCCCCCCCCTCGCCTATACTAGCCCCCCCCCCGGATATACGCCTCGCTATTATAT
>NC_026504.1:4051278-4053666 GCF_000182925.2 Neurospora crassa OR74A
TTTTTTACTTCGCTAACGTCTTTTCCTTCTAGAATTCAATAAGAAATTATAATATTCGCTAATAATACGCCGCTATATATTCGAAGTCCTTTGTAATATTTATAATTTACGGAACGCTATATAGAATATAGTAATTAAGATTGTACGCTTTGCCAATACCGATAGCCCTCTACCTACCTTCCTTTTATAGTAATTATATTATTTTACGGCAGCGTTTTAAACTATAATATAAGTGCGTTTAATTAATAATAGTCTCCCCGCAATATTGCTTAAAATATTTTATACTTCTAATTTTAATTATAAAGGTTATTTAAGACTAAACTATTATAATATTAGTAATACTAATATTAATATTAATCCGGCGGCCCCCTTTAATTCTCCTATAAATATTTTTATATCGAATACTTTTATTCGTATCCCCCCTTCCCCCAATCGTAATTATAGTCCTTAGCGTTAGTCGGTTAATAGGAAATTGGTATTATTAAATAGAAAGTTGGACGAATTATTAGAATTTATAAGGGAGGATTATAAGTAGATAGTATAAGGTAGTATTTACGAATATTATCGATAGGTGCGGTAGCGCGTAGGAATATTCCTCTTAAAGTTATAGGTTTTAATCCTATATTAATAATAGTAAATGCTATTAAGGATTTTTTCATTTAAAGTAATAATAGAAAATACGGGCTATATTCTATTTAGCACTTTATTAATATCTTATATTAAATAAATTACTTTCCCTTCCTATTTTTCATTTTATTTAACGTCTTTACTTTATATTTCCGCTTTATATTTCTATTTTATATTTTTAGTTTGTTTTTCTATTCTATATTTTTATTTTATATCCCTATTTTATAGCTTACATTTATATTTTATATCTATATTTTACATTTGCGTTTTGCGTCTGCGTTTTACGTTTTACATTTGCATTTTACGTCTCTACTTTGTATTTTACATTTTACGTTTGCATCTTACATCTCTACTTTACATTTTACGTCTTACATCTATATTTTACGTTTCTACTTTGCATTTTACGTCTTACGTTTATATTTTACGTTTCTACTTTATATTTTACATTTTACATTTACATTTTATATTTCTACTTTATATCTTTAGATAATTATTATTCTCCTTCCTCTATTTAATTAATTTTTATCAATTTAATAATCGGCCTATTACTAGTACGTTACTATTACGTTTCTTTAATTTTATATTCCTTGAGAAGGTTTGGGCAATTTATATCCTCTTATAAGATTTACGAATTTTTATTATTCGGATACCCCTTTTATTTAATTTAGAACTAATATTAATAGCCGGATTTATAATACTTTATAATTACTTCGACTTTATACTAAATATTATCCTCCTCGATATTTACGACTTCCCTTCGTAGCGCCGCTATAGCGGGATCCCTATAGTACAGCTCTAATAGGACAATAAGGAATATTAAGTAAATTTAATAATACACGGGGAATACGAATCGGTATATTATTTTCTTTTCCCTAATAATTTTAGTAATTTAGAAGGGTTTTAAAAATTTATTTATTAATTTAGCGCTTAGGTAACGTTATTTAATATATTTTATATTAAGTAAAATTTAATTTCCAACGTTAAACTCTTTTAATTTCCGAACTTTATTATACTATTTTATATACCTTTAATTAATAACCTTTAGAATTATTATAATTTCTACCCGCTTACAAAGTAATTTATTAATTTAATTAGTAGTTACTATTAGTAGGACTATCCTCCGCCCTCGCTCTAGGTCTATTAGTCTCTAAAGATAATACTTTAAGAGTAATTCCGAAGGGGATTTTCTAATAACGGTATAGAAATGATTATTATACGTCTATTATACTAGTGTGATTTTTTTAGCCTAATCGACCTATTTTATATTATAAAAGATTTAAAAGTATAATTCTAAATTCTAGTTTTACTTCTCTATTTGTCCGTCCGTTTAGGGGTACTAAACTATATTGAGACGTTTGCGAATATTTAGGAGTTTGTAGTAAGTTTTTTAAAATTAGTTTGTAAAAAGGCTACTTTTATCTAATATAATTAAATCCGGGAGGCTAAATTATTAGAAGACGTTTCGTTAAAAGAGGAATATAAATTATTGGGCGTTAATTATTTTTTACGTAGGGATATATAGGGCGTACTTAATAAAACGGTCAATAATAATAAGGATTATATTGTAGGTTTAATTAAATATAGGGTTAAATAATTTTAGTATTCTAATAATAAAATTGTACAAAATATTTTACTAGGGGATAGTAGGGATAGGTAACAACCTTAATAGTCCGTCTAGCTAATAATTATACGGTTTAACCTTTTAATATACTAGATATTTGCGGACGTATAATTTAATATTAATTATAATAGTAAGTTAGT